>NC_142048.1:58442017-58452017 GCF_982192425.1 Myodes glareolus | reverse complement strand
TTTGTCAGTTTCTTCCAGACTTTCCAAAGTATTAGATAGAACACAAATTATCGTGGTTTTCTTTAATGATCCTCTGAATCTCATGGTATCTACTTTAATGCCCTTCCCTTTCTCTGGATTTTGGCTGATTTCTGAGGGAGGGTAATCACTAAGTGTGCTCTCTGGGACAATAATCCTGAGCTTGAGGCTAGCAGATACCTAGGAGTGGGGTTGTTCATGCAGAAAACACCAGTCCATGATGTTTGCTGTGAGGTTTGCTGTGACTCTGTGGGCCACAGAGTCAAACTCTGTATCTAGAAGTTAACTTCAGCCCAGTGTGCAGTGTGCACCGACAGCTATGCCTTGTATGGAGCCTCAGCAAACACCATGAAACGCTCTTGGGTGAACCTGGCTCTGCCATGCTCAGTGAGTATGGCACGCATGCAAACCAGTGTGCAACGTGTCCTCGAGGAGAGAAAATCTCCCCAGGGTTGTTTCTAATCTGCACACTTGCCTTATGATAAACCCAATCCCTTGTACAATACATTCCAGTGAGTTCTGTGGAGATTTATGGGAGGCACAGGTCCTCATCACAAAGAGGAATTTGGTCTTGACACACTCCCCCAGAGCTAGGACTGGAATTTGGGTGAATGCTTCCTGTGCCAAGGCATTGTGGGAGCTATATGGATTAGGAGTCAAACTTGTCGATAACGAGCTATTGGCCCCCCCTCGCTTTGTGCCAAGTGGTGGTACAAGTGGCAGAAATGATGAAGAACTCAGGTACAGAGAGTTTCTTAGAGGCAGAAAGAACAGAATTTCAGAATGGCATTTTCTGCTAGCGAATATTTGGAGGCATCAGATCACGAGATGTAGTCTGTGTCTTCGGCACATCTAAGGCAAAGCATGAACTCCCAGGTGTAGCAGTGACCTGTGAAATGACGGTAGTGTCCATCAAGGTCATGAATGAGGGGCAAGGGCAGGGCAGGGGCTGCAGTAGTCTAGACAGGCATATATCCCCTGGATGGAGAATTTTCTGGAAAGAGTGTGAGAGGTGTTTCTAATTTGCCTTTCTAAGAAAATGTGTAGAGAAGTGTGTGTATGTGTGTGTGTGTGAGTGTGTATGCATGTTTATATGCATGTGTGTGTTTCCAATAACACTAAAATGCTTTCAGAATTCAGTAAATAATTGTAGGTGAAGGGAAAAGCAATGGATAGCTCTGAGAAGCGAAGGAGCCACGCAGTGAAGCCCATTGCTCACATAGACACAAAGCTCTTTGTGTGCGGTTCCCGGTCAACTCTCTACCCCAGGGTTTTGGCCTTGGCTGGGGCTGCACAGACACCTACGATGTGTCTCACAGACTAAGTGCATGCCTCACTGAATCACAATTAATCTGGGGGAAAAAAGGATTTCTATTTGGGGTGTTAATCTATTCATGTTGAAATGAATTCATGTTTCTCTGAATTAATAATGAACTTAAATAAAACATGCAGGCGTCCTTTTCTAGTGGTTTTATCTGCCTGTGTTCTATGGGCTATGCCCAGTCCCGGGGAATGTCCCGGATCTCAGGGCTGTCCTCACTGGGGCTCTAGCTGGGCTGCCCCCACCCTTGCTGTTGTATAGTTATAAAAGCAGATTTTGTGTCTGTTCAGAGAGGCTGGATGTCATGGAACATGTGAGACTCTAGTGACTGTAATAGATATGCAAGGACAGAAACGCTGGTTTTACTGATCGCAAACCATTCTTCCACGCTGCTTTTCGGCTCTGGCATCCTCTCGTTTGTCTGCAGACCTGGCATCCTCTTGTTTGTCTGCAGGTCTTTCCTGTGACGCTGAATGGTACTTTAGGTTTCATTGTCTCAATGGGAAGTTAAGAAAGTCAACTTCAGACAGAACATTATCTGAGTAACATCCTTTTAGGGCCTTCTCAGAAACAATTCCTGTCCCTTGGATCACTGCATCTTCCTTATTGAAAGTGAAAGAGTCATGTGAAATTTTCAAAAGCTTCCAGAAGGTTCCTGCCACAGCCACATCATGCTTATTAGGCCCAGAAGAGGCACCAGGCTCAGAATGCTATTTGCTTGATTGTGTTTAGACATCTAGAGATTGTGTTTGGCGTCTAGGGAGCACTGTAATGACAGCAAGATAAAAGCTGGAAAACAGGTCCCACGGTCCTCAGAGTACCGGCAGCTGTAAGGGACCCAGGTCCTGTGAAAATCAGTCATTTCTCAGCTCCTCTTAGGAGTGTTAAGGGAGCAAACATGGCCTCTATAACTCATTCTGCTTCCTCTTGGGGTGAACAATGGGGACACTCAGCTCTGCATCCTCAGGGTCTCATGGACCACAGCCCACAAATTTCCTATGAGAGTGTGACGTTGGCAGGCAGTAGTTTTCCCTGCTATTCTAGCCGGGTGGGGACGGTGGGAGCAGAAAAAGAAGCCCCCAACAGCAGTGGAGCTCAACTCTCTTCATCTGCATTCTTTACCTGGAGGTTTGGAGAAGCAGGATTAAACCATCTAGATCTCTTGTTCGGGTGTTGCCTGTGTTTGCTTCCTCTTCTCTCCTGTATAGCAACAGCCCAGAGCTTGCATGGAGACCCCCATTCACACTGGACCCATGGCCTCTGCCTGACTTCTCTCTATCCATTGTGGTCGCTCTAGATCTAGGGTGCATTTTGTTTTGTTTTTGTATTTTGATTTTTCTGGATGAGGGAAGAGTGAAGACCATTTCACATCCCTCCCTCCTTATTCCCTCAACTCCTTGCAATCTGCAGGCTGGGATTTACTGAGTAACTTCACCCAACTGTAAGAGACAATGTGATACATAGTCTTTCCTCTTATGGGGCTAGTGTCAAGCCAACACTCAAGAGATTGTTGCTTTATTGGAGTTTAAGTTTTTGGAAACTAAAACAAAAAAAAAATGTCATTGTAGAGTGTTTCTCTCAAAGCACCATAGCCACTGTCTTCCTTAGAACAGCTGTGGCCAAGTATAAGAGACCTCAAGAATCCCCTGTTTACGGCTAATGCTGCCACATAGAAAGAGCACTGGGGAAGACAGTGTGCCTGATGTGAGATCACAGCCACGCCCTCTTGTACCTTTCAGTGTGTGATTGTGCCCTAACTCCATGGTTGCAGGAGGTGTTAGAATAGATAGTGTGTAGGAGTAATCAAAGAGGTAACTAGATGTTCAGTTATGTGGAAGTCATCCTTGCTGGATGAGACTCTTGGTGGTGTGGCTACTTGGGGGTCAACCACTCCCCTAAAGTAACCTTTCACTTGTGCCCTCTAAGCAAGCACACTGAGCTTGACTCCCCAAGTTGAACTTTTGGGAAATCATGCTTTGTTCTGTCTTGGTACCCTACCTGGGGGGAGTGGGTGTTAGTTCACTTTGTCCATTATTTATGAGATACACTTGGGATAACGCCTGCACAGCCAGTTGTTTCTGCTGAAATGCTAGATACGCTTCACGGCTTTCTCAATGGCTGAATTAGTTGCCTTGTGGCCTTGATGTTCACCCGACAGAATTTAGAAGAGAAATGTTTCTAGAGATATCAGGTGCATGCAGAGAAATTTCACGTTGGTGGAACGCCACATGAGTGTGTGTGTGTACACATGTGTGTTTATTTTTATAAGCTATGAGGACACTGCCAGGCACCACACGGTCTAAGAAGAATGCCAACAGAATGTGTGGTGTGGGTCAAGTGTAAGCCCTTCTTACTGGCTCTAGCCTCACCTCATTCAGGCCACCTGAGCGTCGGCATCGCCACAGGCTTGTTTTAACCTCCTTGGCCAATGATCTCAGGGCTTCATCTCACCAAGTCTTTGTCGTGGCTCAGGCTGTGATTTGCCAGCTCTCTCTCCAGAATCTCCCAGTGGGGAGCCCTTGATTGCTGAGGTTAGGGAGAAAAGACAGTTTGAAGGCTGTGCTACAGGGTCCAGCTGGCAGCTTAGAAAGGGCCAGTGACGTTCGACTGACGTCCCAATCAGGTCTCAGTGGTATCAGCAATTGTCACAGACTGTAACATGGGGCCTCTGCTTTCTCAACAGGAAGGGAAAACCAGCAGGTTACACAGTTAATTGTTTAATAATGAAAAATCTGGAGGACAAATTAGTCAGTCTGACTTCTGATAAATCACAGGGGGGGGGTGCAGATTTAATGAGGAGGAGGTTTCGCTGCACTATCAGCTGGCTTTGGGGCTATTGTTCATTTCTTGCTTTCTCGGTCCTATGTGTGAATGATGGCTGTCCTCAGGTACACTTACTGAAATGTTAGGTGGAGTATTTCAAACATGAAACTGACATTTTCTTCTGACAAAGAGACTGAGAAGGATTGAATGGAATGGGACCCCATGTTACAGTCTGCTACAATTGCTGATACCCTTGAGACCTGGCAGTTGTAATTGCTACAAATTGTGTTACTAGAAATAAGTTTGGGGTTTCTTATATAAACCCCATGTCTTATTTATGGTCCCACGTATTATTGTGTTTGAGAAACAATTTATTCTCGGGAGACAGATTAATGCAGAATGTCTCTGAGAGAAGACAAAGTGTGACCCAAAAATTAATAATGCACAGGATGGAGATAACGCAGGAGAGATGACACATAGCCAAGGAATTAGGGAGAGCCCCAGGGAGGACAGGGCTTTGGGAAATAGAATTGAAGTTAAAGTTGGCAAGGATTCTAGGTGAGGAGGATCATTCTTTCAGGCAATTAATTTAATTGGTAGCTTTGGCAGGGGAAAGGTCATGGGTGTTTTGTGTGGGAGGGGAAGGGGTCCAAATCCACAAATTAGGAAGAGGGAGGTGAAAAGTGGAAATGTCCTGGCAATGAAATGGAGGTAGGCCATTCAGGGAGCTCAGCCTTGCGTGGACTAAGATGTCAGGAGCGAGAGGAGAGTGAGGGGGTTTCAAACTTCTGAGGCTGAGAACCGAGTATCAGGAGTTATGCCTCCACCACAACTGTGGTGGTCCACTGACCCCACTGTCTTCTATGATGGAAAGACAGTTTGTCCACCCTCCATGCTCAGTTCCACAACCAGAATCTCAAACCTCATGTGTGGAATGACTGAAGACTTCCCACACCTTCCAACAAAACAAAGGTGATTGAGCTGTGCCAGGTGCTGGTCCCACACTGGGATCTCTCCTCTGATGTTTGTAAGAATGTTCCAGGCAGAGTGAGGAAGGAGACGTGTCTGTCTGTTCCTGGAGGGATTTCACGTGGATAGTGAGTTCAGCTGAGGTAAGTCTGTGGCTTCTACCTGAACTCCATGCATCTCTGATGGGCCCTGATCCCCACATCCTCTGCCTCCCTGCCTGTCTTGCCCGGCTGCTCACATACCTAGTGTCCTTTCACTGTGGCCTGGTGCTTACACCTTGTGTCTCTCTACCTTGCTTGACACTCATAGCCTGGGCCCCTCTTCCTTGCCCACTTCTCCCTCCCTGTGCATCTCTGCTGTGCCCACTGCTTATATGCTGTGCCCCTCTGCCTTGCCCATGGCTCACACCTTGCACCCCCTGCTTTGCCCATGGCTCACACCCTGCACCCCCTGCCTTGCCCATGACTCACACCCTGCACCCCCTGCCTTGCCCATGGCTCACACCCTGCACCCCCCTGCCTTGCATATGGCTCACACTGTGCACCCCTCAGATTGGCCCATGACTCACACCCTGCACCCCTCTGCCTTGTCCATGGCTCACACCCTGCACCCCTCTGCCTTGTTCTACTGCTCACAGACCCCTTCCCTGCTGCTCTTGCCCACCATTCTGCCTCTTTCTTGCTGCACTATTGGATTTAAAAGATAATAATGGTTCTTGAGATGCCATTTATCAGCAAAATTGCTTTCCAGTGTTTCATGCTCTGTATTTGAGTCAAAAGAAATCTGACCAGAATTTGTCTGTAATTTGCACAATTCACAAACACCTAGTGTCCAGTATCTGTTGGATGGAGATTACATTATTTCACAGATCTAAGAAGCCTTTCGCCAGAGTACACTGAGAAGCAGCCATAGTTCACACTCCACGGGCAGGATCCTCCTGATTCAGGTTCCAGTTCTTGGAGAGCTGGGATTTCGTCCCCAGAGCAGATGAATGATGAGAGGCCCAAGCTATGTATTAAACTTCAGAGTTCATCCAGGAAGCCAGGCACAAAACTGAAAATTGATGATTTGCCCTCCCAGTGGGTCAGATAACTTATGGTCTGTCAGAAAGTGAGAGGGAGGAATACTGTACTCGTGTAATATAACAGTGGTCATATGCAGCTGTTTCTCACACTGAAAAATGGGTTTATTAATGCATACTTATGAGGAGCAGACTAATCCGTGATTCCATTACTACATTTAATTAACTAGTCAGCTGTTAAGGATCCATGAAGCTCAGGTCTAGAAGTGAGCAGTAATCAATTTTTAGTTTTGTTCTGTCCACAGAAAAGAGAATTCTGATTGCAAACCTCAAGAATCTCACTCAAAAAAATTGACCAATATTTTATTTTGTCTTTTGTTCCTGGATATGTGGAAGAATACATTTTATCTCATTTCTGGATATGTGGAAGGATACACTTGTATCTCTTGTTTCTGGAGAGGTGGAAGGATACACTTGTATCTCTTGTTCCTGGATATGTGGAAGAATACATTTTATCTCATTTCTGGACATGTGGAAGGATACACTTGTATCTCTTGTTCTTGGATATGTGGAAGGCTACACTTGTATCTTTTGTTCCTGGACATGTGGAAGGATACACTTGTATCTTCCTTCATTTTTTTTTTTTTTGGCCTCACACTTATGCAGTGTTCATGATGTGTAGAAGTGGTGTGAACTGAAAAAAGTGTGCAATCACCTGTATCATGGCAAGATGGTAATAGCACACCAAGATGGCACAACTAGCGTTTGCCACTAAAATTAAATTTGCTTAAATTATAGAGAAATGCATGTCCTGGCGGGGGGTTCATAAGGGTGGGGCTAGAACATATAAGGGAAACTCCAGCTTGCTTTTCCGGTGAAGTTAGGGGATTCGTGACTTTTCTGATGTCACAATCAGATGTGAACAGCCAAGACTGTAAAGAAAACAAGAAGGAAGAAGTTTGTGCTAATGCCCGTACATGCAAGGTTAGCCCCGCAATGCCCAGCAGAACTGATAGAAAGAAGAAGAGATATCCAAAAAGAAGTTTGAATGATGTAATTGGTGTGGATTTTATGCTATGTCAAACTAGTGTTCTAAAGACCCTGGGGAACCCGTATCCCTTTTGCAAAGTGAGGAGATGGATGCCGTGTGCATTTGTAACCCTAGCACTTGAGGTGGAGTGGTCAAAACCCCTGAGTGGCTCTGTGGTTTGACTGACAGGACCTTTTGCAAGGATGAACCCACAGAATCTGTTCACTTCTGTAAAACGTGAGAAGATGATATCCTTCGTGTTGCTCTTTGTAGAAGGCCTGAGTCGGGTCCCCAGCACCCACACAGAGCCCTTTACAGCCTGAAACTCAATCTCAAGACCATCCTGTGCCCTCTTCTGGCCTAAACAGGCACCTGCACTCATGTGTACTTAACCCCCAATATGAACATGCAATTAAAAATTAAATAAATATTTAGATTCTGCGTATTCATACCAATGAGGGAAATTTTTGATTTCCAAAATGTTATAAAGTTTGAAATGTCATTGACATGTACAGATGTCCAGCATTACTCTGAAGTCTAGGAGACATGGGGATATGATTAGGGGAGATAAAGCTCCTGGGAGACACAGGCTGCCTTCTTATGATGTGGCCAGGGAGCCCAGATTGCTCCCAGGAGAGCTGGCTACTATAGAATGCTTGTCATTCAGAATCTGTCAGCAGCCTTGGAGAGCCTGAAACACTAGCTAGTCACCACAGTATTATTCAGAGCAAAAATTAGGAAGGAGTAAAAATATACATAATGCCCGTAGCAATGGTTTTATAAGACTCTTACTAAAACACTTACATAATAAAACTATATTAATGCCTATATTTTAGGGATGGCAGAATAAAAAAGTATGCATACAATATTGCATATAATAGGTGCATAACAATGTTCAACACAAACTGTGATGCACAATAGGTGCATCACAATGTTCAACACAAACTGTCATTAGCTGCTGACTTATTTAATTTCACACCTTCATCTATGCTTTACAATTGCATGCTGAATATTTCTTTTAATATTTTTAACATTTTACCATAAAACTACAACATATTGTGGAACTGCCGGGCTTTATATATTCCAAATGCCACTATGATAATTGTTTCTTAACAAAAGATTGCTAGTATTTTTGCTTTTATGACTTCCTTTGGTGTTTTAAATTCTGAAGTGTTTCTTGAAAGAAGTGAAAAGCACAAATTTGTTCTTGGGATTGGCCCTTGGTTTGAAATCTTATATATATATAATTTCCCAGAAGTAAAAATACATTGACATTTAAGTAAATGTTGCTATAGAAATGTTAGCTAGCATTGGGACATTCCTCATAACAGTAGAGGAGGATTGATTATTCTATTAATTTTTAAGTTGTACTGGAGAAACACTGCTTTCTATAACAGCAGAAAACAAGAAAACACACACCTACATCCCAAAGGATCAAATATTGTTTTGCTTTTCATGAAACAATTATTTCACATAAGCCTAATATTTTCACTAGCTTGTATCGATTGAAAGCATAGTTCAATACAAAATACAAATCCTAGCTGGGCAGTGGTGGCGCATGCCTTTAATCTATCACTCAGGAGACAGAGGCAGTGGATTCCTGTGAGTTCGCAGCCAGCCTGGTCTACAAGAGTTAGTTCCAGGACAGGCCCCAAAGCTACAGAGAAACCCTGCCTCAAAAAAACCAAATACATCACACACACACACACACACACACACACACACACACACACACACCCTTTTTTCTGTGTAAAATTATCAAATAGTTTGTAAGAAGGATAAAGAGATTTTTGTCCTGATCTCTGTGGAACTATCTGACTGTCTGAACTGGCTTCCAAGGAGTCATTGTCATTTCTGTGAGTGTATCTAGCTACAGTGTAAATCGCTAAGTCAGAGTCTCCATGGTAACATCTGGAAGTGTTTGTGAAGATGTCCAAATCCCAGCATTTCTCTGGAGACCATGGACTCATCACTCCTGTCAGGACCAGTTTGTGACCTGTGTGCACTTTCTCACTTTGTGTGGGGCCCATCAGGTCAGTGCATCTGGCTGTGGTCTGGGACCAGTGGCTGGGGCATCCTCTCCTAGCGTTCCGTGCAGCTTCCAACATCCCAGTTCTGGCACAGACGTAAGTGGGGTTAGGGGAAACTGCACATGGCTGGAGGAGGGTGACCAGAACTCTAGACAGAAGTTTCCATTGTTGTCAGAGACTCTAGCGGCTGCCTCCCAAGCAGAGGCTCCCAGAAGCACCTGGCCCCTTTCTGTTCATTTCCTGTTATAACTGCAAGGAAACTATCCCTGTGCAGAGTTCTTGTGCAAAGTGCTTCCGTGCTTGTTATATTTAAGTGTGTCAGGCAAGTCCAAAGATGACCTTGATAGCAGTCAGTCCTAAGACGTTTACGGTGGAGATAATAATGGTCTCTTAAGACAATTGCTATGTGTTTCTCTTCCTCACTCTTGACTTTGTCATATGCTCACAACTCAGAAGGGAAGAGAGTCTACCCCCTGGAGTAGCATCTTCTGGAAAGCAGAGGACTGAGAGCATCTGTAAAGGGCCTCTATTGGTTCTTGGTCCTCCCACTTTTGCATCAACACAGAAGAGGAAGCCCTGAACACACCAGAGACCTGGGGTGTATACCTCCTGTCTCTAGTTTATTTTTTATTATAATAAAAATGGGGAATATTTTCTGTGCCTTGCATTTGTCAGAGCTGATTTCATGGCCTCTGGAGAAAAACCCCACAAGAACTGGACACGTTGTCACTGGTGCCCACGTCCATCCTCCAGAAGAAAGCAGGAGACGGGAACCAGACCTTCTCACCATCTGTGCCAGCCAGTCATAGTACGACTTGGAACACATCCAGGACTGCTGAGTCTTGAGC